>NC_048582.1:60881978-60921978 GCF_013265735.2 Oncorhynchus mykiss | reverse complement strand
TACAGTATGTCCAGTCACAGAACCCTGATACAGTATGTCCTGGACAGTATGTCCAGTCACAGGACCAGTAACCTGATACAGTATGTACAGTCACAGAACCAGTAACCTGATACAGTATGTCCAGTCACAGAACCAGTAACCTGATACAGTATGTCCAGTCACAGAACCCTGATACAGTATGTCCAGTCACAGAACCAGTAACCTGATACAGTATGTACAGTCACAGAACCAGTAACCTGATACAGTATGTCTAGTCACAGAACCAGTAACCTGATGCAGTATGTACAGTCACAGAAGCTGGATACAGTATGTCCAGTCACAGAACCAGTAACCTGATACAGTATGTCCAGTCACAGAACCAGTAACCTTATACAGTATGTCCAGTCCCAGAAGCATTTACCCGATAAAGTATGTACAGTCACAGAACCCTGATACAGTATGTCCAGTCCCAGGACCAGTAACCTGATACAGTAAGTCCAGTCACAGAACCAGTAACCTGATACAGTATGTCCAGTCACAGAACCAGTAACCTGATACTTTTAAAAAAATTAATTAAAAAAAATATTTTTTTATTTCACCTTTATTTAACCAGGTAGGCTAGTTGAGAACAAGTTCTCATTTACAACTGCGACCTGGCCAAGATAAGGCATAGCAGTGTGAACAGACAACACAGAGTTACACATGGAGTAAACAATTAACAAGTCAATAACACAGTAGAAAAAAGGGGAGTCTATATATACATTGTGTGCAAAAGGCATGAGAAGGTAGGCAAATAATTACAATTATGCAGATTAACACTGGAGTGATAAATGATCAGATGGTTATGTACAGGTAGAGATATTGGTGTGCAAAAGAGCAGAAAAATAAATAAATAAAAACAGTATGGGGATGAGGTAGGTGAAAATGGGTGGGCTATTTACCAATAGACTATGTACAGCTGCAGCGATCAGTTAGCTGCTCAGATAGCAGATGTTTGAAGTTGGTGAGGGAGATAAAAGTCTCCAACTTCAGCGATTTTTGCAATTCGTTCCAGTCACAGGCAGCAGAGAACTGGAACGAAAGGCGGCCAAATGAGGTGTTGGCTTTAGGGATGAAGTATACAGTATGTACAGTCACAGAACCAGTAACCTGATACAGTATGTCCAGTCACAGAACCAGTAACCTGATACAGTATGTACAGTCACAGAAGCTGGATACAGTATGTCCAGTCACAGAACCAGTAACCTGATACAGTATGTCCAGTCACAGAACCAGTAACCTTATACAGTATGTCCAGTCCCAGAAGCATTTACCCGATACAGTATGTACAGTCACAGAACCCTGATACAGTATGTCCAGTCCCAGAACAAGTAACCTGATACAGTATGTCCAGTCACAGAACCAGTAACCTGATACAGTATGTCCAGTCACAGAACCAGTAACCTGATACAGTATGTCCAGTCACAGGACCAGTAACCTGATACAGTATGTCCAGTCACAGAACCCTGATACAGTATGTCCAGTCACAGAACCCTGATACAGTAAGTCCAGTCACAGAACCCTGATACAGTATGTCCAGTCACAGAACCAGTAACCTGATGCAGTATGTCCAGTCACAGAACCAGTAACCTGATGCAGTATGTCCAGTCACAGAACCAGTAACCTGGTACAGTATGTCCAGTCACAGAACCAGTAACCTGATACAGTATGTACAGTCACAGAACCAGTAACCTGATACAGTATGTCCAGTCACAGAACCCTGATACAGTATGTCCAGTCACAGAACCAGAACCCTGATACAGTATGTCCAGTCACAGAACCCTGATACAGTATGTCCAGTCACAGAACCAGTAACCTGATGCAGTATGTCCAGTCACAGAACCAGTAACCTTATACAGTATGTCCAGTCACAGAACCCTGATACAGTATGTCCAGTCACAGAACCCTGATACAGTATGTCCAGTCACAGAACCAGAACCTGATGCAGTATGTCCGGTCACAGAACCAGTAACCTGATGCAGTATGTCCAGTCACAGAACCAGTAACCTGGTACAGTATGTCCAGTCACAGAACCAGTAACCTGATACAGTATGTCCAGTCACAGAACCCTGATACAGTATGTCCAGTCACAGAACCCCGATACAGTATGTCCAGTCACAGAACCAGTAACCTGATACAGTATGTCCAGTCACAGAACCAGTAACCTGATACAGTGTGTCCAGTCACAGAACCCTGATACAGTATGTCCAGTCACAGAACCCTGATACAGTAAGTCCAGTCACAGAACCCTGATACAGTATGTCCAGTCACAGAACCAGTAACCTGATGCAGTATGTCCAGTCACAGAACCAGTAACCTGATGCAGTATGTCCAGTCACAGAACCAGTAACCTGGTACAGTATGTCCAGTCACAGAACCAGTAACCTGATACAGTATGTACAGTCACAGAACCAGTAACCTGATACAGTATGTCCAGTCACAGAACCCTGATACAGTATGTCCAGTCACAGAACCAGAACCCTGATACAGTATGTCCAGTCACAGAACCCTGATACAGTATGTCCAGTCACAGAACCAGTAACCTGATGCAGTATGTCCAGTCACAGAACCAGTAACCTGATACAGTATGTCCAGTCACAGAACCCTGATACAGTATGTCCAGTCACAGAACCCTGATACAGTATGTCCAGTCACAGAACCAGAACCTGATGCAGTATGTCCAGTCACAGAACCAGTAACCTGATGCAGTATGTCCAGTCACAGAACCAGTAACCTGGTACAGTATGTCCAGTCACAGAACCAGTAACCTGATACAGTATGTACAGTCACAGAACCAGTAACCTGATACAGTATGTCCAGTCACAGAACCCTGATACAGTATGTCCAGTCACAGAACCCCGATACAGTATGTCCAGTCACAGAACCAGTAACCTGATACAGTATGTCCAGTCACAGAACCAGTAACCTGATACAGTGTGTCCAGTCACAGAACCCTGATACAGTATGTCCAGTCACAGAAACCTTATACAGTATGTACAGTCACAGAACCAGTAACCTGATACAGTATGTCCAGTCACAGAACCCTGATACAGTATGTCCAGTCACAGACCCTGAACCCTGATACAGTATGTCCAGTCACAGGACCAGTAACCTGATACAGTATGTCCAGTCACAGAACCCTGATACAGTATGTCCAGTTACAGAACCAGTAACCTGATACAGTATGTCCAGTCACAGAACCAGTAACCTGATACAGTAATCCCTGCTACTGTGTACAAATCAAGTTAGGATTGCAGTAACTATCTAATTCCTTACATAAAGTCTCCAATTTGACTCACACAAAAGTATAAAAATCTTTATACAGATTTATACAGAAACCCACCCTTTCCCTAAAATGGGATATGCCAAAGCAATACAGACAGCTAATTTATCCTCTGTGTGTAATGTATACAAGAGTTATCCTTTGTGTGTATGGTATAAATGAGTTACCCTCTGTGTGTATGGTATAAATGAGTTACCCTCTGTGTGTATGGTATAAATGAGTTATACTTTGTGTGTATGGTATAAATGAGTTACCCTCTGTGTGTATGGTATAAATGAGTTATCCTCTGTGTGTATGGTATAAATGAGTTACCCTCTGTGTGTATGGTATAAATGAGTTGTCCTCTCTGTGTATGGTATAAATGAGTTATCCTCTGTGTGTATGGTATAAATGAGTTACCCTCTGTGTGTATGGTATAAATGAGTTATCCTCTGTGTGTATGGTATAAATTAGTTATCCTCTGTGTGTATGGTATAAATGAGTTACCCTTTGTGTGTATGGTATAAATTAGTTATCCTCTGTGTGTATGGTTTAAATGAGTTACCCTCTGTGTGTATGGTATAAATTAGTTATCCTCTGTGTGTATGGTTTAAATGAGTTATCCTTTGTGTGTATGGTATAAATGAGTTACCCTTTGTGTGTATGGTATACATGAGTTACTCTCTGTGTGTATGGTATAAATGAGTTATCCTTTGTGTGTATGGTATAAATGAGTTACCCTCTGTTTGTAGGATATAAGTGTATAAGCGTAGATGAGAGATTCATTGTAGGGACCCTAAGTAACCAGCTCCTAGCTTCTCTCTCTCTCCCCCTCTTCCTGACAGTTATCTCGGCATTGATACATGGCTTTGGTCAAGACAGATTATTACTTACACTACCATCGGCTTCTGCCAAGAGATCCAGTTTTCTGGACTCTGGGGTGCGTCCCAAATGGCACCCTCTTCGGTTTTGTAGTGCACTACTTTTGACAAAGGCCCATAAGGGAATAGGGTGCCATTTGAGACACAGATGCAGCCTCTCCCTCGTTTGAAGATGCCTCACTACCTCATTATGCTGTCTGCTAGGACAGAGGCCAGCATTAAGCATCCGAGGTTAAGGGAGGAAAATATTTTTGGGGCGCGCGGAGGAATATATACATAAAACGGATTGTGATCACAGAGATCAATCAGTCAACTCCCACATAGAGCAAGCTTTGTATCTCAGCTAAGCATGATCTGCTTTAATGATGATGCACTGTTGCCAGGGACTGGCACTTTCTTCTTCATGTTTATAGATGGGGGCGGTGGGTGGGGGTGGGGGTGGGGTGTGTGTGTGTGTGTGTGTGTGTGGCAGTGAAGGCTGCTGAGGGGAGAACGGCACATAATAACGGCTGGAACGGAGCAAATGGAATGGCATCAAACACCTGGAAACCATGTGTTTGATGTATTTGATACCATTCCACTGATTCCACTCTGTTCCCTAACAGCCAGAGAGAATGTCTGAAGTAATGGCTGTCATTCATCAACCAGGCTCTTCCCGGACAGAGGGCCCTGTGAGGGGCGGGAGGGCGGACAGCTCAGTGGCGTGAGCGCATTCATTTACACAGCATTTGGTGACACACACAATTCGTAAATGCAGTTCAGACAGACATCAACACACACCCATGGAACAGGACAGGTCTCATAACTGATGTCAAAACACCCTGAGGGGAACAGGACAGGTCTCATAACTGATGTCAAAACACCCTGAGGGGAACAGGACAGGTCATAACTGATGTCAAAACACCCTGAGGGGAACAGGACAGGTCTCATAACTGATGTCAAAACACCCTGAGGGGAACAGGACAGATCTCATAACTGATGTCAAAACACCCTGAGGGGAACAGGGCAGGTCTCATAACTGATGTCAAAACACCCTGAGGGGAACAGGACAGGTCTCATAACTGATGTCAAAACACCCTGAGGGGAACAGGACAGGTCTCATAACTGATGTCAAAACACCCTGAGGGGAACAGGACAGGTCTCATAACTGGTGTCAAAACACCCTGAGGGGAACAGGACAGGTCTCATAACTGATGTCAAAACACCCTGAGGGGAACAGGACAGGTCTCATAACTGATGTCAAAACACCCTGAAGGGAACAGGACAGTTCTCATAACTGATGTCAAAACACCCTGAGGGGAACAGGACAGGTCTCATAACTGATGTCAAAACACCCTGAGGGGAACAGGACAGTTCTCATAACTAATGGCTTTCACAGTCACACAAACAATACGGATCAGTGATTTAGAGAAAATATTTTCCTGCATTGTTGTGGTCATGTTTAAGGGTTCATGTTTGATTTTGACACTGGTAAACATGTAACGGGCTATTCCTCTGGTCACAGTCATTTTCTCCATTTAACCCTTAATAGAGACGTCCTTACAATAGGTAGACAAAGCCTACGTCCCAAATACCATCCCATTCTCTACATTAGTGCACTACTTCTGAATAGAGTGCCATTTGGGAACCTTTAAAGGTTATTCATCATCATCTGGCAAAAAGTTCAGGTGCTTTCTAACAACAGAAAGCCTAAAACCCTGTCAAGAAAACAAGAAATGACTCTTCCACTAGTCTAGTTCATTAGTTCTGATGTTCCTGCCACCGCTGTTCCTTCTAGCATGGCTTTCTAGTGACTACCATCCCAGGTAGGACAGGCAGAGTCCTGTGAGGCACAGCTAGGGCTGGGTTGTGGTTATGTGGTTGTGATGTTAGATCCACCCGACTGGGATGACTCTGTATGGCATGGGGGACTCTGGGAGCACATAGAGAGAGAGACACTAGAGACAGTGTGGTGCAGAGTGTCACAGTGTCCCAGCAGCCTCGGGGTTTACTGTCCACTCACATCAATCCATGTTGAGGAAAACAGCCTCCCAAGAATAGTGCTGCCTTGCTTTCTGGTCTGATTGGGTTCCTCTATCACCACCTCTCTGCCATCACATCCCCTTCCCTCTCCTCTCCTCGCTCTGTCATCACCTCTCTCTGCCATCTCCTCTCCTCCCCTCTTCTCTCTACTCCTCCTCTCATATCCTCTCCTCTCTGCCTTGTCCTCTCATTCCATCCCCTCTCTTATTCCTCCCCTCTCCTCTTTCTGCCATCTCCTCTCCTCCCCTCTCCTCTCTACTCCTCCTCTCATATCCTCTCCTCTCTGCCTTGTCCTCTCATTCCATCCCCTCTCTTATCCCTCCCCTCTCCTCTTTCTGCCTTCTCCTCCTCCTCTCCGCTGCAATCTCCTCTCCTGCCCTCTCCTTTCTCTTACAACTCCTCTCCTCTGCTATCTCTCCTCTCTTCTTCACCTCTCCTTGCATCCTAACCTCCTCTCTTCCTCCCCTCCTCTCCCATCCTCTCCCTGCTATTTTCCCTCCTCTCCTCCTCTCCCTGCGGTCTCCCATCCCCTGCTCTCCCCTCCTCATCCCCTCTCATCCTATCCTACTCTCCGCTCCTCTCCATGCTATCTTCTCTTCTCTCTCTCTCTGCACTGACTCCTCAGTCTCCCGAGTCTCCACTGACTGAAGCTCTCAATGTTTATTAGACAATGTTTATATTGTTTTAAAGTCGTCTTCTGAACATAGTCCTTGTAATATAATGTATTGTATTTGTTGATTTATCAAACAATTTATTTATCATGTATTTATCAAATGTAGTGGAAAGGACTTGAATTAACATTTTAGTTTTCACATCACGCATAAATATGCTTGAGTTAGCTGGCTACTGTAGCTGAAAAGCTTTGTCCAACGCTATGAGACTCTAACATGAAATTATATTCTGGCCAAACACAACCACATAAAAGAGAGAGAAGGAGCCGTATTGGAGAGAGAACATTATGCAGAAGCAATGTGATTCTCCATGATGGAGTGCATGTTCATATGGAGGGCTTTGGAGTGTGGCTGCTCATTGATTGTGAGCAGGCACAATGCCACCAACAGGGACACAGATGCATCAACCAGCTAGCTGCATATTTAAACCAGAGTGAGGACGCTAGCAATGACCAACCATCCAATCATGAATAAATCGGAGAGGGAAACGTACCACCAGCAACTAGAGATGGGTACAGTTATTCAAATATCCAGATGGACGTTAGTATTCTATTTCTTGGGAAACAAAGGCCTATTTTTACTTTGTCTACAATTCACATCAAATCTATGTGACATTGCTTCATAGCCTACAAGAATAAACCATTGTCTTTTTTTTTTAAACAACATGAGTATGAGTGTATCTCATATAAAAGACACCCGTAGCCTACACCCGTTTCACACCTGTGGCTTGTTTTTGTCGGTCAATCAAAGCAGCTCTACAGCAGATGTTTCAAGTATAGTGAAGTGTTAGATTTCCAGTCAACGCAAAATGGAATTAAAATGACAGAAATAAGTTGGATAAATAAGAAGGAGTTGGCTACAATGATCAACTGAAAGGTAGGCTGTTGTTTCATATGAATGGAGTTGCTGTAGACAAGGATGGGAAGTGCAGCGAAATAGACTCAAATAATTCAAATTAAATCAAATTGTATTTGTCACATTTGCCAAATACAACAAGTGTAGACCTACCGTGAAATGCTTATTTGAAGCTCTTAACCAACACTGCAGTTCAAGAAATAGCGTTATGAAAATATTGGCTAAATAAACTAAAGTAAAAAATAAAAAGTAACACAATAAAATAACAATACAGAGGCTATATACAGGGGGTACCGGTACCAAGTCAATGTGCAGGGGTACATGTTAGTCCAGGTCATTTGTACATGTACTGTAGGTAGGGGTAAAGTGACTATGCATAGATAATAAACAGCGAGTTGCAGCAGTGTGAAAACAAAGGAGGGGGGTCAATGTAAATAGTCCGGGTGGTCAATGTAAATAGTCCGGTTGGTCATTTGATGAATTGTTCAGCAGTCTTATGGTTTGTGGGTAGAGGCTGTTAAGGAGCCTTTTGGACCTAGACTTGGCGCTCCAGTACCTCTTGCCATGAGGTAGCAGAGAGAACAGTTTATAACTTGGGTGACTGGAGTCTTTGACAATTTTTTGGGCTTTCCTCTGACACCGCCTGGTATATAGGTCCTGGATGTCAGGAAGCTTGGCTCCAGTGATGTATTGGGCTGTACGCTCTACCCTCTGTAGCGCCTAGCGGTCAAATGCCGAGCAGTTGCCATACCACGCGGTGATGCAACCGGTCAGGATACCCTCGATGGTGCAGCTGTAGGACTTTTTGAGGATCTGGGGACTCATGTCAAATCTTTACAGTCTCCTGAGGGGGGAAAGGGGTTGCCCTCTTCACGACTGTCTTGGTGTGTTTGAACCATGATAGTCTGTTGGTGATTTGAAGACCAAGGAACTTGAAACTCTCTACCCTTTCCACTTCAGTCCTGTCGATGTGAATGGGGGCATGTAGTACATGATCATCTCCTTTGTCTTGCTCACGTTGAGGGAGAGGTTGTTGTCCTGGCACCACACTTCCAGGTCTCTGACCTCCTTTCTATATACTGTCTCATCGTTGTCGGTGATCAGGCCTACCACTGTTGTGTCTTCAGCAAACTTAATGATGGTGTTGGAGTTGTGCTTGGTCACGCAGTCGTGGGTGAAAAGGGAGTACATGAAGGGACTAAGCACGCACCCCTGAGGGACCCCCGTGTTGAAGATCAGCTTGGCAGATGTATTGTTGCCTAACCTTACCACCTGGGGGCAGCCCATCAGGAAGTCCAGGATCCAGTTGCAGAGGGAGGGGTTGTTATGGGATTTTTATCAATAATGACTAAATGAGGTATACTGCACTATAATTGGCAAGAATTCTACCATGTCTTTCTTGTAGTATGAAATAATGTTTGTTAGGAAGGGGTTATATGGCATGTAACTAGGAAGAAATGAATGCATGTGGAGATAAGAGAGGACAGAGAGGGCTCCTCCAGAGTTATGGTGTTTGGGGGAGCCTGGAACGGTCAGTTGAGGGGTTATAAACTGTGGTTAGACTCATGAGAAAATCCATGTTGGTGTGTATGTATGTGCGTAGTTTAGGATGATATAAGAAGGAATGTATTTGTGAAAACTTTAGAGCTCTTGCAAATAAATTGGGATCTGATCAATTGTGAGCTGGGAATTCTGTCTGTTTTATTTAATATCAGAACTTTACAAACTCTGGGTATCAGACAGATAAATATAATTGGAATTTATGAACATTGATTACAAAATTACTTGACAGTGGTTTAGTCCCAGGGTCCTTAGCTTAGTGATGAGCTTCGTGGGCATGATAGTGTTGGAAACTGAGCTGTAGTCAATGAACAGCATTATCACATAGGTTTACCTTTTGTCCAGGTGGGAAAAGGCAGTGTGGTGTGCGATTGAGATTGCATCATCTGTGAATCTGTTGAGGCGGTATGCAAATTGGAATGGGTCTAGGATTTCCGGGATGATGTTGTTGATGTGAACCATGACCAGCCTTTCAAAGCACTTCATGGCTACCGAAGTGAGTGCTAAGGGGTGGTAGTTACTTCACTTTCGTTGGCACGGGGACTATGGTGGTCTGCTTGAAACATGTAGGTATTACAGACTTGTTCAGGGAGAGGTTGAAAATGTCAGTGAAGAAACTTAACAATTGGTCCGCATATGCTCTGAGTACACATCCTGGTATTCCGTCTGCGGCCTTGTGAATGTTGACCTGTTTAAAGGTCTTGCTCACATCAGCTACGGCGAGGGTGATCACACAGTCGTCCGGAACAGCTGGTGCTCTCATCCATGCTTCAGTGTTGCCTTCCTACTTTAGGTAGCTAGCTGGCTAACTTAGCTGGCTATTGTAGCTAGTTAACTTATATACAACAATTTGATTCAGTCAATACAGGCACTGCCAGATGGTATGATTGATAAACTATGGCAGCAACAAGTTTGTATAACTATCGCGAGTTGGTTTGGCTACTTTTCTCTCTCCTGATCTGCACTTCACCCCTAAAAGGGATGGAGGAATGGGATTGGACATTACTGTCTCATTTGAGGAATTGACGTCTGACACGGTATTGCCATACCGAAGAGAGAGGGAGAGAGCAAGAGAGACTGACAAACAGAGACAAGAGAGAGAATGCGACAGACAGAGACAAGAGATAGAGCGAGAGAGACAGATAAACAGACAGAGAGAGACTACAGAAATAGTGAGAAAAAAAATCCTTAAGAGAGGAGAGAGAAAGAGAGAGAGAGAGAGAAGTGGCTACCAGTATGTCTGAGCGTGTATTTGCAGACTGTGTCTGGCTGATGGAATCTCGTTGAGAAGAGTCGGTGGAATCGTGAAGCAGGATGTCATGAGGCACTTCATCAGAAAGGCTTTTAAATAAAACAGACCGAGGCCTAAAAATAAGACAATCCTCATTACACAAGAAGCAAACGTCTGCAACCACACCAGCTATTCAGACACTGAGACAAAAGTAAACGATAAGGAGAATATGGATGGTGAAGTAGCCTAGCAAATCCTTTTATATATATATATATAAGGTGCATTCTGAAAGTATTCTGATTCTGACTTTTTCCACATTTTGTTACGTTACAGCCTTATTCTAAAATGGATTCAATTGATGACCCTAAGCACACAGCCAAGAAAACGCAGGAGTGGCTTTGGGACAAGTCTCTGTCCTTGAGTGGTCCAGCCAGAGCCCGGACTTGAACCCGATCGAACATCTCTGGAGAGACCTGAAAATAGCTGTACAACGACGCTCCCCATCCAACCTGACAAGGCTTGAGAGGACCTGCAGCGAAATATGGGAGAAACTCCCCAAATACAGGTGTGCCAAGCTTGTAGCGTCATACCCAAGAAGACTCAAGGCTTTAATTGTTGCCAAAGGGGCTTCAACAAACTACTGAGTAAGGGTCTGAATACTTATGTAAATGTGATATTTCAGTTTTTTGCAAACATTTCTAAAAACTTGTTTTTGCTTTGTCATTATGGGGTATTGTGTGTAGATTGATTAGAGGAAAAAACTATTTAATCCATTTTAGAATAAGGCTGTAACGTAACAAAATGTGGAATAGGTCAAGAGGTCTGAATACCTCCCGAATGAACTCTTAAATATATATGTGTCCCAAATGGCACCCTCTTCCCCATATAGTGCACTACTTTTGACCAGGGTCAATAGGCCCATAGCCTAGCAAATACTTTTTTCCCTCCCAACTTTATCTAATCTTCTAGGGCTGTCCCCGACTACAAAATATCATAATGGGTCGACAGTCGTCTGTTCTTTCAACCAATCGATGGTAGAAATGTCAAAACGTGTATTTTTCAATATATAGACACATCCTACGTGTTTTAATCAAACCAACTATATGCACTGAGCTTGTCTGATGCTTTAATCACACGGTTTGATTAAATAATTAAGACACACAAATGACTAGACAGAGTCCAACCGCAATTAAATTGATTGTGCGGGCCGGGCTCAGACATGCTGCACTGTGTAAAAAAAAAATGTCAGCCAGTGACTGTGTGACTAGCACCTGTTGTCTCTCTCTCCTCTCTGCTGCAGCGAGCACCACAGAACATCAACAGTGTTTATCTCACTGTCCGTGTTGCTGAAGCTGCAACATAATTACAGCCATTTCTGACTGAACAGCTCTGTTACCGAAATCTATCATTTGTTTAGGAAAATGATTCCCTATTCCCTTTAAACCTTACTCATTTTACGTGACACATGCATGCATCCCATGCACGTGACCAATAGGCCTTGACCTACAGCATATCATAATCACATCAATAAACTGGTTATAACAAACTCTGAACGCCGTAACACATGTGACAGCAAAATGGATGCAGAGGACGTGACAAACTTGAAACGATGGAATGTTTGTTTACTGGTTGCTCAGGAGGTAAAGGGGAAGTAAGATGTGTGGAATACATTTGACTAGTTGTGGAAAATACTGGAGATCAAGAAAAAGAAGGTATGGAGCCAGCGCTGCGTGTGTTTGCCAAACAAGTGCTGTTAGATCGTCTGACCATTTGGAACAATGTAAACAACACAAAATCAATTATAAGCGTACCAGAGAGTCTGTTGTACTTATTTGTTTTTGTAAAGCCTTTATTACAGCCTATCAAAGATTAAAAACAGACTAATTTGTGAAATTGTTTATCCGACATGTTGTGGTCGTGTGAGGCTTGGTGCTCATGGAATCAGTAGACTATTAAACAAACACTCAAACAGGCAACAGAAGCAAGATCTGTCTTATTTCTGTAGATATATGTGAATGATTTATAAAGCCAGTAACGTTTATCAGTTAGGCTGTTCAATATTGATCTAATTAAGTTGGGGTTTTCTCTCTCCTCACTTTTCTTAGAGAATTAAGGCAAGGGCCGTTTTCTCATCTCCTAACTCCGCTGCTGCCTCCACCACATTGTTCTCAACACCAATATGCTGGTTAACTTTGCTATTAGGCACATCGTCTAGGAATATGCGCCAATTCAATAGCGCACTAATGTTTCAGAACCGCGGACAGCGACCGCTATCAAAAGCAGGAGAAAGCGCATTTGTTACAAAACAATATTATTTTTATTAGTGTTGCACCATTGTCCTTAAACATATACAATTTTGGTAGCACATGTCTTAGAGTGATGGACTGTTCCATCCCCACAGCCTCCACAACAGATCAGTCCACTCAGACACCCTCCAATCAGACAGGTGTCTTGTACACCATGATTTTTTTATCAAATTTTTGCTACTGCTCGACTAAAGAAATCTTGTTCGACCAACAGCCTATCTACCAAACAATCGACCAGTCGACTAAATGGGGTCAGCAATGCCATCTTCATACAAAAACAAACTGGCTGCTGCTGTATAGTTGAGGTTGTTGCATCATCCCATCGCCATCTTTGTGTAACCCAAACGTTTAATTCACACAGCATACAGTTTTTTGTGGCTTCTCAAATCGTTAGAATTCCATGGCAGCCTTAAGTAGGTCACTGAAGCCTTTCAGAGGAACTCCTCCCCCGAAATGCATAAAAATGCAGAAATCCACTGCATATTCACCCTTCTTCGTACTGCATGTTGGGGTGGTTAAAGTATGTGTCAGGGTGGGAAAGTGCAGAGAGACGAAAGGTAGGATTTGATAGACATGAAGACAATGACCGAGCAATCAAGAAATGGTGCAGTGGGTCTAACTGTGTCAGTGGGTCTGAAATTAGTCCAATATTAACCATACAGTAAGTCCCACAATGAACTGTTTTGCACTTGAATCATTGTAATCATGTTAACCAGCAGTATTCTGGACCTGTGTTCCAAGCACTGTGGGTCACACTAACTATGAGCACTCACTGCCTAGGGTATTAAGGTCATTTCTCAAATGAATAATACAATAAATTATAATAATAGCCCACATCCGATATGAAACTCAAACTCAATGACCATAGAGATACATGATGGCGACTCCCCTGTGGGTGACACCAAGTGACAGTCAGGACAGCAGTGACCACAGCTACCTATTATGGCGGTATGGTTGTCTGGTACATACATAAATATTGTAGCAGAGTCACGGTTAGTGAGTTGAGATTACATCAACCGCAAATAAAAGCTTCAATTCAATGAATCCCATTTCATAATGCTATTGGAAACAGCCTCGCCCCTGTATACTGTATGTTCTGCTGTATTCCCAATGAGGCACATCCCATTTCATAATGCTATTGGAAACAGCCTCGCCCCTGTATACTGTATGTTCTGCTGTATTCCCAATGAAGCACATCCCATTTCATAATGCTATTGGAAACAGCCTCACCCCTGTAAACTGTGTGTTCTGCTGTATTCCCAGTGGCAAGATACTATACCACACAAGCGAATTGGAGGAGGGTTGGGTTCTTAACTAAGTTCAGTGCTATTCCAATTTCCTCCCCAAAATAATTTCTGAACAAACTGACATTATATATTTTCTTATTTTTTTTGTGTTAGACTATGGGGGATTTACTACTTTTAGCTGCCAGTCAGCCTGCCTGATCAAAAATATGCAAATCACAGTCAGGCAAGCTCTGGGACAGACCTCGAGGCAACCGCTGTATCTACCTCAGCTAAATCACTCAACCAGTGCTTGACTGCACTTGCACACTCCCCATCATGGATTTAAAAACATTGCATTGGTGAAAATATAGGCTAGACAGAGTTTCCACGATTATTTAATCCATTCGTTAGTTTGGGAGAATGATGGAGAATCGGGACACAACCACTGAAGTACTATAGGTTTACTGTAGGTGTACTGTAGGTGTACTGCTATACTGTAGGTGTGCTATATTTGTTCTGTAAGTGTACTGTAGGTGTACTTTAGGTCTAATATAGGTGTACTGTAGGTGTATTTTAGGTGTACTGTAGATGTACTGTAGGTGTACTATAGGTGTACTGTAGATGTACTATAGGTGTACTGCTATACTGTAGGTGTACTATATGTGTACTGTAGGTGTACTGTAGGTGTACTGTACATGTACTGTAGGTGTACTATAGGTGTACTGTAGGTGTACTATAGGTTTACTGCTATACTGTAGATTTACTGTAGGTGTACTGTAAGTGTACTATAGGTGTACTGTAGGTTTACTGTAGGTGTAATGTAGGTGTACTATAGGTGTACTGTACATGTACTGTAGGTGTACTAAAGGTGGACTGTAGGTGTACTATAAGTGTACTATAGGTGTACTGCTATACTATAGGTGTACTGTAGATGTACTGTAGGTGTACTATAGGTGTACTGCAGGTGTACTGTAGGTGTACTATAGGGGTACTGCTATACTGTAGGTTTACTGTAGGTGTACTGCTATACTGTAGGTTTACTGTAGGTGTACTGTAGGTGTACTATAGGTGTACTATAGGTATACTGCTATACTGTAGGTTTACTGTAGGTGTACTGTACAAGTACTGTAGGTGTACTAAAGGTGGACTGTAGGTGTACTATAAGTGTACTATAGGTGTACTGTAAGTGTACTGCTATACTGTAGGTGTACTGTAAGTGTACTATAGGTGTACTATAAGTGTACTGTACATGTACTGTAGGTGTACTGTAAGTGTACTATAGGTGTACTGTACATGTACTGTAGGTGTACTGTAAGTGTACTATAGGTATACTGCTATACTGTAGGTTTACTGTAGGTGTACTGTAGGTGTACTGTAGGTGTAATGTAGGTGTACTGTAGGTGTACTATAGGTGTACTATACGTGTACTGTAAATGTACTGTATGTGTACTATAGGTTGACTATAGGTGTACTTTAGGTGTACTGTCGGTGCATTGCTTGAAATTTCTGCAAGGTAAAATCAATGCAGGGTTTTTTTTTCGTGCTTAAAGGTGCACACTTTTTGGTGAACAGCTGAGGGTTGGATGTACCAATCCCAGATTGCCCCTTTAATGTTGCATTTGCCTGCATAACACTGCGCTCTTCTGCATTTTAAGCAGAGCAAAAGAGGCACATGCCATCTCCAGCTAGCTTCAGTGAAGAAGTATCAAAAGACATTTTGATCTCTTTGAAAAAGCCTTGGAGACAAACTCCAATGCTGGGTTCTTTAGCCTCCAGGAGGGTATTCACTGTCTTTTTCAATCTGAATCTCTCAACTTTTGTTGGAGGCATTTGAGCTTAACGAATGTTGCTGAGATACGATGAGCAACCAACTACAATTTCTTCTACCGTGCTCTTCTTCCTGTTCTTCCTCTTCCTGCTCTTCCTCCACGCCATCTCCCCCATCTTCTCCAACTGCTCAACAGCTATTCTCTACTCTCTCAGTATAGTCTGTCACACCCAACAGCTATTCTCTACTCTCTCAGTATAGTCTGTCACACCCAACAGCTATTCTCTACTCTCTCAGTATAGTCTGTCACACCCAACAGCTATTCTCTACTCTCTCAGTATAGTCTCTGTCACACCCAACAGCTATTCTCTTCTCTCTCAGTATAGTCTCTGTCACACCCAACAACTATTCTCTACTCTCTCAGTATAGTCTGTCACACCCAACAGCTATTCTCTACTCTCTCAGTATAGTCTCTGTCACACCCAACAGCTATTCTCTTCTCTCTCAATATAGTCTGTCACACCCACCAGTTATTCTCTACTCTCTCAGTATAGTCTCTGTCACACCCAACAGCTATTCTCTTCTCTCTCAGTATAGTCTCTGTCACACCCAACAGCTATTCTCTACTCTCTTAGTACAGTCTCTGTCACACCCAACAGTTATTCTCTACTCTCTCAGTATAGTCTCTGTCACACCCAACAGCTATTCTCTACTCTCTCAGTATAGTCTGTCACACCCAACAGCTATTCTCTACTCTCTCAGTATAGTCTCTGTCACACCCAACAGCTATTCTCTTCTCTCTCAGTATAGTCTGTCACACCCAACAGCTATTCTCTACTCTCTCAGTATAGTCTCTGTCACACCCAACAGCTATTCTCTACTCTCTCAGTATAGTCTCTGTCACACCCAACAGCTATTCTCTTCTCTCTCAGTATAGTCTCTGTCACACCCAACAGCTATTCTCTACTCTCTTAGTACAGTCTCTGTCACACCCAACAGTTATTCTCTACTCTCTCAGTACAGTCTCTGTCACACCCAACAGCTATTCTCTACTCTCTTAGTATAGCCTCTGTCACACCCAATAGCTATTCTCTTCACTCTCACACCTGACACTATACAACCAGAAGAGGAGCAGCACTGTAAACTCTGAAGGACACGAGCTTTAGATAGAGCAACCTCGATCTCTCCTTGTTTCTCTGTGTTTGTCAGAAGCGTGTAGTGTAGTTTAGTGTAGTGTAGTGTGGAGATGAAGGAAGGTTTATTGAAGTAAGAGAAAAACCTTTAACAGAAACCGCCATAGGCGCTCTTCCTTTAATTCTGTTCAACAAAATGGTACAGATTTAGCATGTTAATTTGATAATGCTTTGGTTGATGAGCATTTTACTGCACAGCAGGAAATGCTAACTTGTAGTTTATTCAAGGTTTAAAAAGGCTTCTAAAGTTTGTAATTTCCACTTAAATGTCAGACTTGATTTGTCCTAACATAAAATGTATCAACCCCTACAAAAATGTCCATTAGTTATATTAATTATAATCACATTTCCTGTTGCTGCAGGATAATTGTCCTGCTGTAGCAAACTGGTTCAAATGAAGATCCTACAGCTGTAAAGGGTATTGTACTATCATATCCAGGAATATAGACCACAGGTAGGGTGAATAATCAAAATAAATGCATGTAAATTAAATGATATGCCATTAAACGCCAGTGGCAGCATCCCATACTACAGTTGAACCCATTTAGTTACGCTGACAACGTACACGCATCAGTCACATACAGGGGCAGGACTGTACAGAACCACGTTGCTGGAGTAATCATCCTAATGACATGTGACTAATGTTAGGTGAGACAAACAGCTAGGCCTCCCCTTTGTTACAGTAGGTGACACACCATTTGAAAGCTTAGTGAAAATGCAGGGCGGAGAGGGAGGGAGTGTGTGTGTGTGTATGTGTGTGTGAGAGAGAGAGAGAGAGAGAGAGAGAGAGAGAGAGAGAGAGAGAGAGAGATAGAGAGAAAGCGCTCACCAACCAATAATTCACAAAATGTGACAAACACCAAATTGAGACTGCATGCAGAATTCTGCAAAATTATCATCTGTGTACGACGTAAAACGCCAAATAATGCATGCAGAGCAGAATTAGGCCGATACCCGCTAATTATCAAAATCCAGAAAAGAGCCATTAAAATCTACAACCACCTTAAAGGAAATTATTCCCAAACCTTCCATAACAAAGCCATCACCTACAGAGAAATGAACCTGGAGAAGAGCCTCCTAAGCAAGCTGGTCCTGGGGCTCTGTTCACAAACACAAACAGACCCTACAGAGCCCCAGGACAGGAACACAATTCGACCCAACCAAAATATGAGAAAACAAAAAAGGTATTTACTTGACACATTGGAAAGAATTGACAAAAAAACTGAGCAAACTAGAAGACTATTTGGCCCAAAACAGAAGAGTACACAGTGGCAGAATATCTGACCACTATGACTGACCCAAAAATAAGGGTAGCATTGACTATGTACAGACTCAGTGAGCATAGCCTTGCTATTGAGAAAGGCCACCGAAGGCAGACCTGGCTCTCAAGAGAGTAGAGGCTATGTGCACACCGCCCACAAAATTAGGTGGAAACTGAGCTGCACTTCCTAACCTCCTGCCAAATGTATGACCATATTAGAGACACATACTTCCCTCAGATTATACAGACCCACCAATTTTGATAAACTCCCATATTTATTGGGTGACATACCACAGTGTGCCATCACAGCAGCAATATTTGTGACCTGTTGCCACAAGAAAAGGGCAACCAGTGAAGAACAAGCACCATTGGAAATACAACCCATATTTATGTATACATTTTTCACTTTTGTACTTTAACTACTTGCACATCGTTACAACACTGTATATAGACACAATATGACATTTCAAATGTTTTTATTCTTTTGAAACTTTTGTGAGTGTAATGTTTACTGTTCGTTCCTTATTGTTAATTTCACCTTTCTTTATTATCTATTTCACTTGCTTTCGCAATGTAAACATATGTTTCCCATGAATTGAGAGAGAGAGGTTGGGAGAGGTGAGTGAGGTCTACAGCAGAGAACAAGGCAGCTTCCCTGATGACAGCCAGTTGATTAATAAAATAGCAGAGTAGATGAACTACTGCCTCGAATGACGAACCCCCGCCTCTCATCAACATGCATTACTAACCCCAGGCCTCTCATCAACATGCATTACTAACTCCAAGACTGCCTCTCATCAACATGCATGACTAACCCCAGGACCGCCTCTCATCAACATGCATTACTAACTCCAAGACTGCCTCTCATCAACATGCATGACTAACCCCAGGACTGCCTCTCATCAACATGCATTACTAACCCCAGGCCTCTCATCAACATGCATTACTAACCCCAGGCCTCTCATCAACATGCATTACTAACTCCAGGACTGCCTCTCATCAACATGCATTACTAACCCCAGGACTGCCTCTCATCAACATGCCTTACTAACCTCAGGACTGCCTCTCATCAACATGCCTTACTAACCCCAGGACTGCCTCTCATCAACATGCCTTACTAACCCCAGGCCTCTCTCTCATCAATATGCAAGACTAACCCCAAGACTGCCACTCATCAACATGCATTACTAACCCCAGGACTGCCTCTCATCAACATGCTTTACTAACCCCAGGACTGCCTCTCATCAACATGCATTACTAACCCCAGGCCTCTCTCTCATCAATATGCATTACTAACCCCAGGACTGCCTCTCATCAACATGCATTACTAACCCCAGGCCTCTCTCTCATCAATATGCATGACTAACCCCAAGACTGCCACTCATCAACATGCATTACTAACCCCAGGACTGCCTCTCATCAACATGCATGACTAACCCCAGGACTGCCTCTCATCAACATGCATGACTAACCCCAGGACTGCCTCTCATCAACATGCATGACTAACCCCAGGACTGCCTCTTATCAACATGCATTACTAACCCCAGGACTGCCTCTCATCTACATGCATTACTAACCCCAGGACTGCCTCTCATCAACATGCATTACTAACCCCAGGACTGCCTCTTATCAACATGCATTACTAACCCCAGGACTGACTCTTATCAACATGCATTACTAACCCCAGGACTGCCTCTTATCAACATGCATTACTAACCCCAGGACTGCCTCTCATCTACATGCATTACTAACCCCAGGACTGCCTCTCATCAACATGCATTACTAACCCCAGGACTGCCTCTTATCAACATGCATTACTAACCCCAGGACTGACTCTTATCAACATGCATTACTAACCCCAGGACTGCCTCTTATCAACATGCATTACTAACCCCAGGACTGCCTCTTATCAACATGCATTACTAACCCCAGGACTGACTCTTATCAACATGCATTACTAACCCCAGGACTGCCTCTTATCAACATGCATTACTAACCCCAGGACTGCCTCTTATCAACATGCATTACTAACCCCAGGACTGCCTCTTATCAACATGCATTACTAACCCCAGGCCTCTCATCAACATTTTTTAAATGTTTTTTTATTTCACCTTTATTTAACCAGGTAGGCCAGTTGAGAACAAGTTCTCATTTACAACTGCGACCTGGCCAAGATAAAGCAAAGCAGTGCGACACAAACAACACAGAGTTACGTATAGAATAAACAACCACACAGTCAATAACACAATAGAAATGTGTACAGTGTGTGAAAATGAGGTAAGATTAGGGAGGTAAGGCAATAAACAGGCCATAGTGGAGTAATAATTACAATTTATCAATAAAACATTGGAGTGATAGATGTGCAGAAGATGAATGTGCAAGTAGAAATACTGGGGTGCAAAATAGCAAAAAAATAAATACCAATATGGGGATGAGGTAATTGGATGGGCTATTTACAGATGGGTTATGTACAGGTGCGAATATGAAGCGAGAGCCAGCCAACGAGAGCATACAGGTCACAGTGGTGGGTGGTATATTGGGTTTTGGTGACACAACGATGGCACTGTGATAGACTGCATCCAATTTGCTGAGTAGAGTGTTGGAGGCTATTTTGTAAATGACATTGCAGAAGTCAAGGATGTGTAGGATATTCAGTTTTACGAGGGTATGTTTGGCAGCATAAGTGAAGGATGCTTTGTTGCGAAATAGGAAGCCGATTATAGATTTCATTTTGGATTGGAGATGTTTAATGTGAGTCTGGAAGGAGAGTTTACAGTCTAACCAGACACCTAGGTATTTGTAGTTGTCCATATATTCTAAGTCAGAACCGTCCAGAGTAGTGATGCTAGACAGGCGGGTAGGTGTGGGTAGCGATCAGTTGAAGAGCATGCATTTAGTTTTACTTGCAATTAAGAGCAATTGGAGGCCACGGAAGGATAGTTGTATGGCATTGAAGCTCGTCTGGAGGTTAGTTAACACAGTGTCCAAAGAAGGGCCAGAAGAATACAGATTGGTGCCGTCAGCGTAGAGCTGGATCAGTGAGTCACCAGCAGCAAGAGCAACATAATTGATGTATACAGAGAAAAGAGTCGGCCCGAGAACTGAACCCTGTGGCACCCCCATAGAGACTGCCAGAGGTCCGGACAACAGGCCCTCAGATTTGACACATTGAACACTGTCTGAGAAGTAGTTGGTTAACCAGGTGAGGCAATCATTTGAGCAACCAAGGCTGTAAGAATGTGGTGATTGACAGAGTTGAAAGCCTTGGCCAGGTCGATGAATATGGCTGCACAGTATTGTCTTTTATCGATGGCGGTAACGATATCGTTTAGGACCTTGAGTGTGGCTGAGGTGCACCCATGACCAGCTCGGAAACCAGATTGCATAGCGGAGAAGGTACGGTGGGATTCGAAATTGTGATCTGTTTGTTAACTTACTTTCAAAGACCTTAGAAAGGCAGAGTAGGATAGATATAGGTGTGAAAAAGTTTGGATCTAGAGTGTTTCCCCCTTTGAAGAGGGGGATGACCGCGGCAGCTTTCCAATCTTTGGGGATCTCAGACGATATGAAAGAGAGGTTGAACAGGCTAACAATAGGGGTTGCAACAATTGTGGTGCATCATTTTAGAAAGAGAGGGTCCAGATTGTCTAGCCCTGCTGATTTATAGGTGTCCAGATTTTGCAGCTCTTTCAGAACATCAGCTATCTGGATTTGGGTGAAGGAGAAATGGGGAGGCTTGGGCAAGTTTCTGTGGGAGGTCGAGAGCTGTGACCGGGGTAGATGTGGCCAGGTGGAAAGCATAGTCAGCCATAGAAAAAGGCTTGTTGAAATGTTCAATTATTGCGGATTTATCGGTGGTGACAGAGTTTCCTAGCCTCAGTGCAGTGGGTAGCTGGGAGGAGGTGCTCTTATTCTCCATGGACATTACAGTGTCCCAGAACTTTTTGGAGTTTGTGCTACAGGATGCAAATTTATGTTTGAAAAAGCTAGCCTTTGCTTTCCTAACTGTCTGTGTATATTGGTTCCTAACTTCCCTAAAAACCTTGCATATCGCGAGGGCTATTCGATGCTAATGCAGTACGCAACAGGATGTTTTTGTGCTGGTCAAGGGCAGTCAGGTCTGGATTGAACCAAGGGCTATATCTGTTCCTTGTTCTACATTTTTTTAATGGGGCATGCTTATTTAAGATGGTGAGGAAAGCATTTTTAAAGAATAACCAAGCATCCTCTGCTGACGGAATGAGGTCGATATCCTTCCAGGATACCTGGGCCAGGTAAATTAGAAAGGCCTGCTCGCTGAAGTGTTTTAGGGAGCGTTTGACAGTGATGAGGGATGGTCGTTTGAGCGCAGACCCATTACGGACGCAGGCAATGAGGCGGTGATCGCTTAGATCCTGGTTGAAGACAGCAGAAGTGTATTTAGAGGGCAGATTGGTCAGGATGATATCTATGAGGGTGCCCGTGTTCACGGATTTAGGGTTGTACCTGGTAGGTTCATTGATCATTTGTGTGAGATTGAGGGCATCTAGCTTAGATTGTAGGACGGCCGGGTTGTTAAGCATGTCCCAGTTTAGGTCACCTAACAGTACGAGTTCTAAAGATAGATGGGGGCAATCAGTTCATATATGGTGTCCAGGGCACAGCTAGGGGCTGAATGTGGTCTATAACAAGCGGCAACGGTGAGAGACTCTTTTCTGGTAAGGTGGAATTTTATAAGGAGAAGCTCGAATTGTTTGGGCACAGACCTGGATAGTATGACAGAATTCTGCAGTAGATTGCAACTCCGTCCCCTTTGGCAGTTCTACCTTGATGGAAAATGTTATTGTTAGGGATGGAAATTTCAGGATTTTTGGTGGCCTTCATAAGCTAGGATTCAGACACGGCTAGGACATCCGGGATGGCAGAGTGTGCTAAAGCAGTGAATAAAACAAACTTAGGGAGGAGGCTTCTAATGTTAACATGCATGAAACCAAGGCTTTTACGGTTACAGAAGTTAACAAATGAGAGCGCCTGAGGAATGGGAGTGGAACTTGGCGCTGCAGGGACTAACCTCTACATCACCAGAGGAACAGAGGAGGAGTAGGATAAGGGTACGGCTAAAGGCTATAAGAACTCGTCGTCTAGTGCGTTCGGAACAGAGTAAAAGGAGCAGGTTCCTGAGCGCAGAAGAATAGATTCAAGGCATAATGTACAGACAATGGTATGGTAGGATGTGAATACAGTGGAGGTAAACCTAGGCATTGAGTTACGATGAGAGCGGTTTTGTCTCTAGAGACACCATTTAAACCAGATGAGGTTCCCACGTGTGGGAGGTGGAACAAAAGGGCTACCTGAGGCATATTGAGCAGGGTTGGAGGCTCTACAGTGAAATAAGACAATAATCACTAACCAAAACAGCAATGGACAAGGCATATTGACATTAGGGAGAGGCATGTGTAGCCGAGTGATCATAGGGTCCAGTGAGTAGCTAGGCGAGCTGGAGACACAGCGATTCAGACAGCTAGCGGGCCGGGGCTAGCAGGCTAGCATAAGGGCCTTAGGGACGTGGCAACGGAAGAGTCTGTTGAAGGCCCCTCGGACGGTTACGGACCTCTTCAGCTAGCCGGGAGGTGGGCCTGGCTCGGGGCTAGCTCCAGACTAACTGGTACTTACTTCGGGAACATGCACCACTAACCCCAGGACTGCCTCTCATCAACATGCATTACTAACCCCAGGACTGCCTCTCATCAACATGCATTACTAACCCCAGGACCGCCTCTCATCAACATGCATTACTAACCCCAGGACTGCCTCTCATCAACATGCATGACTAACCCCAGGACTGCCTCTCATCAACATGCATTACTAACCCCAGGACTGCCTCTCATCAACATGCCTTACTAACCCCAGAACTGCCTCTCATCAACATGCAGACTAACCCCAGGACCACCGCCTGCCTGTTCTACCTGCATCTGAGGCACTGGACTACTGTAAATATTATATGGGAAGAAGAAGGGATAAAAATAAATAAAAAAACTGTTGAAAAGGGTTAAGGATTGGGATATAAGCCTTGCACCTCCACAGAACACAATGGGAAGTAGAGGAGTACAGTGGAACAGGGTGAGGGATTTGTCTAGTAGAGGAGTAAAGTGGAACAGGGTGAAGGATATAGTGGAAAAGGGTGAAGGATATAGTCTAGTGGAGGAGTACAGTGGAAAAGGGTGAAGGATATAGTCTAATGGAGGAGTACAGTGGAAAAGGGTGAAGGATATAGTCTAGTGGAGGAGTACAGTGGAAAAGGGTGAAGGATATAGTCTAGTGGAGGAGTACAGTGGAACAGGGTGAAGGATATAGTCTAATGGAGGAGTACAGTGGAAAAGGGTGAAGGATATAGTCTAGTGGAGGAGTACAGTGGAAAAGGGTGAAGGATATAGTCTAGTGGAGGAGTACAGTGGAACAGGGTGAAGGATATAGTCTAATGGAGGAGTACAGTGGAAAAGGGTGAAGGATATAGTCTATTTTTTATTTTTATTTTACCTTTATTTAACCAGGCAAGTCAGTTAAGAACAAATTCTTATTTTCAATGACGGCCTGGGAACAGTGGGTTAACTGCCTGTTCAGGGGCAGAACGACAGATTTGTACCTTGTCAGCTCGGGGGTTTGAACTCGCAACCTTCCGGTTACTAGTCCAACGCTCTAACCACTAGGCTACCCTGCCGCCTAGTCTAGTAGAGGAGTAAAGTGGAACAGGGTGAAGGATATAGTGGAAAAGGGTGAAGGATATAGTCTAGTGGAGGAGTACAGTGGAAAAGGGTGAAGGATATAGTCTAGTGGAGGAGTACAGTGGAAAAGGGTGAAGGATATAGTCTAGTGGAGGAGTACAGTGGAACAGGGTGAAGGATATAGTCTAATGGAGGAGTACAGTGGAAAAGGGTGAAGGATATAGTCTAGTGGAGGAGTACAGTGGAAAAGGGTGAAGGATATAGTCTAGTGGAGGAGTACAGTGGAACAGGGTGAAGGATATAGTCTAATGGAGGAGTACAGTGGAAAAGGGTGAAGGATATAGTCTAGTAGAGGAGTAAAGTGGAACAGGGTGAAGGATATAGTGGAAAAGGGTGAAGGATATAGTCTAGTGGAGGAGTACAGTGGAAAAGGGTGAAGGATATAGTGGAAAAGGGTGAAGGATATAGTCTAGTGGAGGAGTACAGTGGAAAAGGGTGAAGGATATAGTCTAGTGGAGGAGTACAGTGGAACAGGGTGAAGGATATAGTCTAATGGAGGAGTACAGTGGAAAAGGGTGAAGGATATAGTCTAGTAGAGGAGTAAAGTGGAACAGGGTGAAGGATATAGTGTAAAAGGGTGAAGGATATAGTCTAGTGGAGGAGTACAGTGGAACAGGGTGAAGGATATAGTCTAGGCCTAGCAGGTCCACACTAGAACATGATCCGGAGTGGAGTGATGTCAGGTAGATGTTCTGAGAGGCATGGGGAGTGACAGAGTGGAAGTGTGATTGGGAAGCCCAGGCCCATCTTTAATCCCTTCTGTCTGACTCCTGGCGAACCTCTGTCTATTGGGAGCCCATGCCAGGCATGGTGGTAAAAAAAAAACTCCCTGGTCATGAACCTCTCTACCCATGGGGGACAAAGGCATAAGGATAATGGGATTCATGAATTCATGATGTCATCAGTATCAGAGGAATATATAGTAGATATAGGAATATATATAATGAATGATCCAATCAACATAAATGTCATATATAGAATAAATACAACCCGGCATCATAATGACATCAATATAGGCCATATTTTGACCAATAGGAATAAGATCAAGATTTATGCTTATTATAGAACCATGGAACAATGCATTGACAAGATTCCTCTGTAATGTACCAATATCCCATGTAACTCAGTTGGTAGAGCATGGTACTTGCAGCACCAGGGTTGTGGGTTTGATTCCCACGTGTAACGATCATTGTTGATGTGTAGCGTGGAAGGCGTTCATCATGAACCATCAACAAAACAATAAAGAGTAACAACACGAACGTGCAGCTTTGTAGTGCCAAAAGGCTACAATACAAAAACAAGATCCCACCCACAACAGGTGGAAAAAGGCTGCCTAAATATGATCCCCAATCAGAGACAACGATAGACTGCTGCCTCTGATTGGGAACCATACTAGGCCAACCTAGAATCGAAAAACTAGAATGTCCACCCTAGTCACACCCTGACCTAACCAAATAGAGAAATGAAAGGATCTCTAAGGTCAGGGCGTGACACCACGGGGGTCCAGTATGAAAAAAAATATTAAAATGTATGCACTCACTAAGTTTCCCTGGATAAGAGTGTCTACTGAAAAGCAAACATTGAATTATACAGACCCAAAATACACTAATATATATATATATATATATACAGAAGTATGTAGACAACCCTTCAAATGAGTGGATTCGGCTATTTCAGCCACACAGGTGTATAAAATCAAGCACACAGCCATGGAATCTCCGTAGACGAACATTGGTAGTAGAATGTCCCGTACCATAGAGCAGTGAATTTCAACGTGCCAACTGTAAAGTTGGTGGATACAAGTATAATAGTGTGGGAATGTTTTTCATGGTTTGGGCTAGGCTCCTTAGTTCCAGTGAAGGGGAAAATTAACGCTACAGCACACAAAGACATTCTAGACGATTCTGTGCTTACAACTTTGTGGCAACAGTTTGAGGAAGGCCCTTACTTGTTTTAGCATGCCAATGCCCCCATGCACAAAGCAAGGTCCATACAGAACTGGTTTGTAGAGATTGGTGTGGAAGAACTTGACTGGCCTGCACAGAGCCCTGACCTCAACCTTATCAAACATCTTTGGGATTAATTGCAAAGCCGACTACAATCGCCCAACATCAGTGCCCAACCTCATTAATGCTCTTGTGGCTGAATGGAAGCGAGTCCCCGCAGCAATGTTCCAACATCTGTGAAAGCCTTCCCAGAAGACTGGAAGATGTTATAGCAGCCAACTCCATAATAATGCCCATGATTTTGGAATGAGAGCAGGTATCCACATACTTTTGCTCATGTAGTGTAACTAGCTACATCCTTCTATATCATAAGTTCTCTATCACCATTCACCACCCAGAAAATGAGAGAAAAACTCTGCTTCCTGACTGTGTCATCTGAAACTAACACTGAATTCTGTCCTAATGTTCACAGTAGGTTTTCAAGTTCCATTTCTCAGGAGATGAATGGTAGGAGTCCGATTCCTTCTATAGCAGTCGTGGAGTTGGCACAGCCAGAGCAGACATTAGGGGAACTCCACAGTTAAATCATTCAGTGTTTCCAATGTCAGGGGAGAAGAGAGGGAGGGAGGGAGGGAGGGAGGGAGGGAGGGAGGGAGGGAGGGAGGGAGGGAGGGAGGGAGGGAGGGGAAAAAGATAGGGAGAAAAGAGAGAGCGGGAAGGAGGAGGGAGAGAAGTGCCATCACACTGGCGATGGTGTGGGTGGAGGGAACATACAGATTCAATGGAGAACGCAGGGACCTGGCACATCTCTCTTTTCTTCCTTTCTCTCCATCGCTCTCTCTCGTTCTTTTTCATACATCTTCTTCCCATGCATCACCTCATCTGGAGAGGCGGAGCAATGTGTCTCCCTCCTCCTGTCTTTTTCCCTTTCTCTCCTCTCTCTCTTTCCTTAGCAGGCAAGAGCCTCAGTCTGATAAAGGTGGCAGGCAGCAGTCATTAAGGAGCGTGTGAGTGTGTGAGCCAGCAACACCACCGGTAAAGTCCTGGGAGCTCATCCTCTTTATCAGAGAACAAAGAGTGATGCAGGTCGTTCAGGGTCATTACTGACCCAACGTACAACCTGTTCATCATTGAGGCCAGGTGTGTGTGTGTATTAAAGCTTCAACACATCATTTGATGTTTCAGTTGTACTTGTGTGGTGGCTTTCAAGGAAATGGTGGGTAGATCATCACACGTCCCAGTCATTCACTCCGTCGTGTTGCTATGGCAACAGGGAACCTGTTGAGGGGTTAATTGAATCGTTCATGTGCAACGCAAACCAGCGTTTTTCGTGTAATGGCGTTTCCAGATTTGCATTGGTTCGCTTACAAAATATAGGACAGTGTGTGCAAGAGAGACAGAGACAGAGACAGAGACAGAGACAGAGACAGAGAGTGAGAGATAGAGAAGAGAGAGAAAGAGACATACAGAGAGTGGAGCTATGTGCTATTGTTGTTTCCGTGGTTACAATTAGTCAGCTTCTCATAAAGAACTAAGCAAATCCTCAGGTGAATGTTCTATTCTTCTGCTGTCAGATTGTGTAGTTTCCTCTAAACACACACAGCTAGCTAGTAGGAAACAGTCAGACGCCTCGATGCAGCCGACCCAGTGCAGTTACATACAGTACAGTGCAGTTACATACAGTACAGTGCAGTTACATACAGTACAGTGCAGTTACATAAAGTACAGTGCAGTTACATACAGTACAGTGCAGTTACATACAGTACAGTGCAGTTACATACAGTACAGTGCAGTTACATACAGTACAGTGCATGCGGAAAGTATTCAGACCCCTTGACGTTTTCCACATTTTGTTACGTTACAGCTTTATTCTAAAGTAGATTTTGTTAAATGTTCCTCCTCAATCTACAAACAATAGCCCACAATGACAAAGCAAAAACAGGTTTTCAGAAAATTTTGCAAACGTATTAAAAATAAGAAACTGAAATATTACGTTTACATAAGTGTTCAGACCCTTTACTCAGTACTTTGTTGAAGCACCTTTGGCAGCGATTACAGCCAGAGAATCCTGTTTCTCATGGTCTGAGAGTCCTTTAGGTAGCGATATTGGACTAACCTGGACTCACTCATCACCTGTTATTACCTCCCCTATATGTGTCAGTTCCCCAGCTCTGTTCCCCACCTCTGCATTAATTGTTTTTTGTTTGTGTTACTCGTTTCCTGACGCTGTTCCTGTCTCATTCTATGTCCGTTCTTTATTAAATGTTTTACTCATACCTGCATCGTCTCTCCAGCGTCATCCCATGTGACATACACCACCCGATGTCATGGGAAGGCCAAAAAGATCAAGGACAACAACCACCCGAACCACAGCCTGTTCACCCCGCTATCATCCAGAAGGTGAGGTCAGTACAGGTGCATCAAAGCTGGGACCGAGAGACTGAAAAACAGCTTCTATCTCAAGGCCATCACTGTTAAATAGCCATCACTAACTCAGAGGCTGCTGCCCTCTACATAGACTTGAAATCACTGGCCACTTTAATAACAGTAACACTAGTCACTTTAGTAATGTCTAAATATTTGCATATACTGTATTCTATCCTATTCTACTGTATCTTAGTCTATGTATTATTCATCTCATATGTATATACTGTATTCTATCCTATTCTACTGTATCTTAGTCTATGTATTATTCATCTCATATGTATATACTGTATTCTATCCTATTCTACTGTATCTAGGTCTATGCAGCTCTGACATTTCTCATCCAAATATTTATATATTCTTAATTCCATTCCTTTACTTTAGATTGTGTGTATTGTTAGATATTACTTGTTAGATATTATTGCACTGTTGGAGCTAGAAACACAAGCATTTCGCTGCACCTGCAATAACATCTGCTAAACACTTGTATGTGACAAATAAAATAAAAATTAATTTTATTTAATCTGAGCTCAATTTCGAGTCTTATAGCAAAGGGTCTGAATACTTATTTCTGTTTGTATTTTTATTTATTTTGCAAAACAATATAGAAATCTGTCTTTGCTTTGTCGTTATGCAGTATTGAGTGTAGATTGATGAGGATTTTTAAAAATGTAATCAATTTTAGAATAAGGCTGTAATGTAACAACATTTGAAAAAAGTCAAAGGGTCTGAATACTTTCTGAATGCACTGTACTGTACATGACCTTCATTATGCAGGAGCTCTCTCTCTCACACACACACACGCACGCACGCACGCACGCACACACACCACACGCACGCACGCACGCACACACACCACACACACACACACACCACACGCACGCACACACACACACCACACGCACGCACGCACACACACACACACACCACACGCACGCACGCACACACACACACCACACACACGCACGCACGCACGCACACACACCACACGCACGCACGCACGCACGCACGCACACACACCACATGCACGCACGCACGCACACACACACACACACCACACACACACACACACACACACACACACACACACACACACACACACAGATCAATAACAATTGTCTCTTTCACAGATCACTACAAAAGGACCTCCCACAGACAGTTATGTGCACACACAAACACATACCCACACACACTTCTACAGTACCTCTAAATCCTTATAGATCACGTCTAAAAATAACTTATCTGGCCACGCAGAGATTGTGTCATGTGCTTAGGCATGTTTATTCTCTTTCCCAAAAAGCTCTAACTGTGATTACCATAGATGAATTTCAGTCAATATTGGTCATCCTCACCTGATGTAACTCAGTCCTTTGTAGCTACTTTCTGTCTATTTTGGTCCGCTAATAAAAACTGAGTGAACTCTCTCACACACTCAACAGTAAAGACAGTGCATTGGAGGCTGGTGGGAGGAGCTAGTAAGATGGGCTCATTGTAATGGCTGAAATGGAATTAATGGAACAGAGTCAAACGTGGTTTCCATATGTCTGACATGTTGATATGTTCTATTCATTCCATTCCAACCTTTACAATGAGCCCGTCATCCTATAGCTCCTCCCACCAACCTCCTCTGATACACTTGATGCCTCATGTAGTGTATCATATATGAATGAGGAGAATTTGATACAGCCTATCTATGATATATAGTTATACATCACATAACTGGCTTTTTGGTCCAGAAATGGAGGCACCAGGCTTTAACCGGGATTTCCAGCATTATCTGCGAGTGTAGAACCAGGGGATGCACAAAACCCATTATTTAGTCCTAAACATAGCCAATCTAAACATTAGAAACATACCATCGTGAATTATTATCATCAATATCATTATTTTCTAGTGATCAATTTTCAGAATCTATCATTCTTTGTCTGCACAAATACACACTTCTCATAATGGGCATCCAAAATTCCTGTCCCTCTCTTTCAGTTTGTTTTCTTGCCTCACTATTATTTGGTTGTGTGCCTTTTTATTCATGGTGTGTGAATCACCCACACAGTTCAGAGGGTCCCCCCCCCTTCTCTCTCTCTCTGCCTCCCCCTCACTATGCCCACTGCAATTGATCGTGCCTCCTTCTTCACCTTGCCTCTCGCTATTCATTACTGGTCAGTTGGGATTTGATATTTGATATTAGATTCCTGGGGACCCATCTTTCTGATGTCAGCTTTGAGACAGTCACTCCTTCACAGGACACTTGGTGGTTTATCAGTTGAATTGAGACTAATAAGTGGTGACTTCAAGCAGTGGTATTGATTCTGTGTTCTTTTATAGAATTATCCCCTGGAATCCTAGCAGTGGGATTGATTCTGTGTTCTTTTATAGAATTATCCCCTGGAATCCTAGCAGTGGGATTGATTCTGTGTTCTTTTATAGAATTATCCCCTAGAATCCTAGCAGTGGGATTGATTCTGTGTTCTTTTATAGAATTATCCCCTAGAATCCTAGCAGTGGGATTGATTCTGTGTTCTTTTATAGAATTATCCCTTAGAATCCTAGCAGTGGGATTGATTCTGTGTTCTTTTATAGAATTATCCCCTGGAATCCTAGCAGTGGGATTGATTCTGTGTTCTTTTATAGAATTATCCCCTGGAATCCTAGCAGTGGGATTGATTCTGTGTTCTTTTATAGAATTATCCCCTAGAATCCTAGCAGTGGGATTGATTCTGTGTTCTTTTATAGAATTATCCCCTAGAATCCTAGCAGTGGGATTGATTCTGTGTTCTTTTATAGAATTATCCCTTAGAATCGTAGCAGTGGGATTGATTCTGTGTTCTTTTATAGAATTATCCCCTGGAATCCTAGCAGTGGGATTGATTCTGTGTTCTTTTATAGAATTATCCCTTAGAATCCTAGCAGTGTGATTGATTCTGTGTTCTTTTATAGAATTATCCCCTGGAATCCTAGCAGTGGGATTGATTCTGTGTTCTTTTATAGAATTATCCCCTAGAATCCTAGCAGTGGGATTGATTCTGTGTTCTTTTATAGAATTATCCCCTAGAATCCTAGCAGTGGGATTGATTCTGTGTTCTTGTATAGCATCATCCCCTAGAATCCTAGCAGTGGGATTGATTCTGTGTTCTTTTATAGAATTATCCCCTGGAATCCTAGCAGTGGGATTGATTCCGTGTTCTTGTATAGCATTATCCCCTAGAATCCTAGGTGTCTGCTACCTACAGACTAGTTCATTTCTTCCTATTGTTTGATGTTAATGCTGTGTTTTAAATTGGCCCCGGGCCCCGTGTTGGACCCAGACTTGGACAGGCAAGCTGGTCCACTAATGTGCATCTGGGTGGACATTAGAGCAGTCTGAAACAGTCACTGGATAAACATAATGAGGACAATTCCCCTATTCCCTCGATGACAGTCAGAGCAGAGCAGAGAGAGAGAGAGAGAGGGAGAGAGATAGAGAGAATAGAGAGAGAGAGAGAGAGAGAGAGAGAGGGAGAGAGAGAGAGAGAGAATAGAGAGAGAGAGAGAGAGAGAGAGAATAGAGAGAGAGAGAGAGAGAGAGAGAGAGAGGGAGAGAGAGAGAGAGAGAGAGAGAGAATAGAGAGAGAGAGAGAGAGAGATATCAGGTAAAGTACAGGTAGGATAAAAAACAGGCGTGACGGAAACTACAACTTTCCAAATGTAAACAAAACAAAATACGCTCGATAAGGTGGTATGTTTTTGTGTCTGTAAAATTAATTATGTGAGAAATGGTTTTTGAAACGCCTTTATGTGCAAATATTGACAGAAAAACAATATATATGAGTCACGTGAAGATATGTTATTTACCTTTATTGAACTAGGCAAGTCAGTTAAGAACAAATTCTTATTTTCAATGACAGCCTAGGAACAGTGGGTTAAACTGCCTGTTCAGGGGCAGAACAACAGATTTGTACTTTGTCAGCTCAGGGATTTGAACTTGTGACCTTCCAGTTACTAGTCCAACACCCTAACCACTAGGCTACCCTGCCTCCCTATATGTGATGATATGTTGTGTGGTACTCCCACTACGACTCTGGAAACCATGTCATTTATTAGGCTACAGATGAACTTCACAGGGGTGGTGCTCCTTTCCAATAAATATCGAGGGTCGTATTCTGGTGACATGGTGATTGATGCTTGGCTGTCGTTTGGCAAAAAAAAATGTATTGCTCTTTTGTCCATAATCATTTCATCATGTAGGTAGCCTACCCGCACTGTATCTGCGAGCTGTTGGCTAGAGCACACGTGCAAAAACCAGAGTGGGCACATTCACTATATAATGCTATTTGTTTCATTCACTATATAATGCTATTTGTTTCATTCACTATATAATGCTATTTGTTTCATTCACTATATAATGCTATTTGTTTCAATCACTATATAATGCTATTTGTTTCATTCACTATATAATGCTATTTGTTTCATTCACTATATAATGCTATTTGTTTCATTCACTATATAATGCTATTTGTTTCATTCACTATATAATGCTATTTGTTTTGTGACAAAATGATCAGTAGAGGTGAAAATGCATGGGTATATATAGAAATTGAACCGCAACAGTTATTTTTATGTGCCCTTCGTCTTTACACACAGCTTTTAATCTGCAGCAAGTCAATTTGATGGAAACACATCTCTGATGGGAAAATGGAAGGGAAAAAAATGATGTTGATTTTTTAAATATTCTTTCGCCAATTGGTTGGAAACCTAGCTAAACCTAGCAAGTCAGTTAAGAACAAATTATTATATACAATGACGGCCTATCCCGGCCAAACCGGACAATGCTGGGCCAATTGTGCACCGCCCTATGGGACTCCCAATCACGGCTGGATGTGATACCATTAACACTGTTCTGTTTACAGAACACATCATCCATTTCCAATTCTAACTCATCCTAATCCATCCTTATTGGACATCCCCCTAAAACCCCCAGATAGACCATTCTTGGGACCGTTCCTTTCAAGCCCCAAAAGGTCCTTGAGGAAGTCTTCCAGCCGAGTGTCGGTTAGCTGTGATGAATAAATCAGGTGGTGAGATCTAGCCGGGGAGAGGCGATGAATTAATGGTAGGCTATATGAAATGTTAAAGTCCTTCAGTATACTGCCTGGCCTGGGGAATCTAAAAGCTGCTTGGGGTGCAGTAGTTACCTTCCTTCCTCTGCCAAAGTGTCAGCTGTGTTCCCATGTCTGTTTATCCAGTGGTGTGGAAGTGGATTAGAGGGGGAAAAGGCTAGGCAAGGCAATGAGTGGGGGACCAGGAAGGGAATAGTATGGCTTCCAGAGAAAGACCCTGGCGGTGTCCCAAATGCCACCCTGTTCCCTATATACTGAACTACATTTGACCAGAGCCCTATGGACTATGGGTCTCTGGACTATGGGTCTCTATGGACACTTTTGACCCTAAAAAGTAGTGTACAATCCTGGCTGAAAATCGTAGCCTAGACCTACTCTGTCATAATAAAAATAATAATAATAATAACAATATAGACCTACCTCCTTATAATAATAATATAGATCTACTTTATCATAATGATAATACAGACCTACTCTATAATAATAATATTAATAATATACACCTACTCTATTATAATAATAATAATAATAACAATATAGACTTACTTATGAACAATAATAATAACATAGACCTACTCTATAATAATAATATTCACCTACTCTATTATAATAATAATACTAATAATAATAACAATATAGACTTACTTATGAACAATAATAATAATATAGACCTACTGTATGATAATAATACAGACCTAATCCAAAATAATAATAATAATATTATAGACCTACTCTATGATAATAAGAATAATAATAATAATAGTAAAAACACAGACCTACTCTATCGTAACAAAAGCAATAATACAGACCTACTCTATGATAATAATAATAATACAGGCCTAATCTATCATAATAATAATAATATAGACCTACTCTATGATAATAAGAATAATACAGGCCTAATATATCATAATAATAATAATAATATAGACCTACTCTATCATAATAATAATAATAATAATATAGACCTAATCTATAATAATAGTAATAATATAGACCTACTGTATCATAATAATAATAATATAGACCTACTGTATCATATAAATAATATAGATCTACTCTATCATAATAATAATAATAATATAGACCTACTCTATCATAATAATAAGAATATAGACCTACTGTATCATAATAATAATAATATAGACCTAATCTATAATAATAATATAGACCTATTCTATCATAATAATAATAATATATACCTACTCTATCATAATAATATAGACCTAATCTATAATAATAATATAGACTTACTCTATCATAATAATAATAATATAGACCTACTCTATCATAATAATAATAATAATATAGACCTATTCTATCATAATAATATAGACCTAATCTATAATAATAATATAGACTTACTCTATCATAATAATAATATAGACCTAATCTATCATAATAATATAGACCTAATCTATAATAATAATATAGACTTACTCTATCATAATAATATAGACCTAATCTATAATAATAATATAGACCTATTCTATCATAATAATAATAATATAGACCTATTCTATCATAATAATAATATAGACCTATTCTATCATAATAATAATATAGACCTATTCTATCATAATAATAATATAGACCTATTCTATCATAATAATATAGACCTAATCTATCATAATAATATAGACCTAATCTATCATAATAATAATAATATAGACCTATTCTATCATAATAATATAGACCTAATCTATCATAATAATAATAATATAGACCTAATCTATAATAATAATATAGACCTACTCTATCATAATAATAATAATATAGACCTACTCTATCATAATAATAATAATATAGACCTAATCTATAATAATAATATAGACTTACTCTATCATAATAATAATATAGACCTATTCTATCATAATAATATAGACTTACTCTATCATAATAATAATATAGCAGGTTTTTATTTATTTTTGTGCTTGTTTAAGCGCTTTGAGATTACTTCTGTAATGAAAAGCGCTTTAGAAAAAAATTATAATAATTGTAGGGTATATGCCGGGAGTCAGGAAGCAAGTGCAGAAAGTGGGTTGAATAATAAGAAACATGAAGATAATCAAAACAGGAGTAGTGTATTGAAACATAAACAAAACTAGGACTGCCTGAAGACTGAGGCAACTGAGGGCTAAATAAAGGAAGAGTAATCAGGGTGAAGATGAAGTCCAGGTGTGAGTAACGATGGGGAGCAGGTGTGCACAATGATGGTTGCCAGGTGTGCGTAATGTGGGTTGCCAGGACCGGTGGTTAGTAGACCGGCGATGTTGAGCGCTGGAGAGGGAGAGCGGGAGTCGCCATGATAATAATAAAGCGCTCTCGAAGTTGAGTACATAATAACAATAATAATAATAATAAACTTCTATAGAAGTTGAATAAGAGTAGCTCTATATTATTATCATTATTATTATGATGATTATTATTTCTATTATATAGGGAATAGGGTGCCATTTGAGATACAGCCCCTGTAGTTTAGTTTAGGTGCATCGAAGATCTGGCCGGCATTGTTCGTTCCTCAGCTTCTCCAAAGCCCTGTCAGGTTAGAGTGCAGCACGGGCTGTCTTTTGGACCAAACAGTGTGGTGACTAGCACAGATATTTTGGCTACTGGGAAGAACACTCCTTTACAGGCCTACTTCTTCTTTGTGACTCTATAGGTCGTTTTGTGAGCGAAGAACTCCCACTAGCTCAACCCAAATATCAATAAATGCTCATTCTGCAATATAAGTGCAATTGTAAGGGAAAGAGCTGACTACCGTATTAAATATGATATGACTTAACATTACTTATATTTTCATGGTCACAGTCATTTGCACATTCAGCACATTTCATGGAAAAAAGCATACAACATAAAGTAAATACAGTACCAGTTTGAACCAGTACCAGTTTGAACCAGTACCAGTTTGAACCAGTACCAGTTTGAACCAGTACCAGTTTGAACCAGTACCAGTTTGAACCAGTACCAGTTTGAACCAGTACCAGTTTGAACCAGTACCAGTTTGGACACACCTACTCATTCAATGTTTTTTCTTCATTTGTACTATTTTCTACATGGTAGAATAATAGTGAAGACATTAAAACTATGAAATAACACATATGGAATCATGTAGTAACCAAAAAATGTTAAACAAATCACAATATATTTGAGATTCTTCAAAGTAGCCACCCTTTGCCTTGATGACAGCTTTGCACACTCTTGGCGTTCTCTCAACCAGCTTCATGAGGTTGTCACCTGGAATGCATTTCAATTAACAGGTGTGCCTTGTTAAAAGTTAGTTTGTGGAATTTGTTTCCTTCTTAATGCATTTGAGCCAATCAGTTGTGTTTTGACAAGATAGGGGTGGTATACAGAAGATGCAGAAGATAACCCTATTTGGTAAAAGACGAAGTCCATATTATGGCAACACCAGCTCAAATAAGCAAAGAGAAACAACCCTTTGCTTTGATGACAGCATCACTACTTTTAGACATGAAGGTCAGTCAATGCAGAAAATGTCAAGAACTTTGAAAGTTTCTTCAAGTGCAGTCGCAAAAACCATCAAGTGCTATGATCGCTGCAGGAAAGGAAGACCCAAAGTTACCTCTGCTGCAGAGGATAAGTTCATTAGAGTTACCAGCCTCAGAAAATGCAGCCCAAATAAATGCTTCACAGAGTTCAAGTAACATGAACATCTCAACTGTTCAGAGGAGACTGAATGAATCAGGCCTTCATTTATTTTGGCCTTTATTTAACTAGGCAAGTCAGTTAAGAACAAAATCGTATTTACAATGACAGCCTAGGAACAGTGTGTTAACTGCCTTGTTCAGGGGCAGAACAACTCGAGGATCCAATCTAGCAGTGTTTTGGTTACCAGCCCAACGCTCTAACCACTAGGCTACCTACCTGTCTCCCTGATAGAGTAGGTCTATATTATTATTATTATGATAGAGTAGGTCTATATTATAATTATAGATTCGGTCATGGTCGAATTGCTGCAAAGATACCCCTACTAAAGGACACCAATAATAAGAAGAGACTTGATTGGGCCAAGAAACACGAGCAATAGACAATAGACTGGTGGAAATATGTCCTTTGGTCTGATGAGTCCAAATGTTTGATTTTTGGTTCCAACCGCCGTGTCTTTGTGAGACACAGAGTAGGTGAACGGATGATCTCTGCATGTGTGGTTCCCACCATGAAGCATGGAGGAGGAGGTGTGATAGTGTGGGGTTGCTTAGAATTCAAGGCACACTTAACCAGCATGGGTACCACAGCATTCTGCAGCGATACGCCATCCCATCTGGTTGGCGCTTAGTGGGACTATCATTTGTATTTCAACAGGACAATTTGCCAACACACCTCCAGACTGTGTAAGGGCTATTTGACCAAGAACGAGAGGGATGGAGTGCTGCACCAGATGACCTGACCTCTGCAATCACCCGACCCAATTTAGATGGTTTGGGATGAGTTGGACCGCAGAGTGAAGGAAAACCAGCCAACAAATGGACTGTTGGAAAATAATTCCAGGTGAAACTGGTTGAGAGAATACCAAGAGTGTGCAAAGCTGTCAACAAGGCAAAGGGTGGCTACATTGAAGAATCTAAAATCTCAAATATATTTATTTTTGTAACACTTTTTTGGTTACTACATTTCATATGTGTTATTTAATTGTTTTGATGTCTTCACTATTATTCTACAATTTAGAAAATAGTAAAAATAAAGAAAAACCCTTGAATGAGTAGGCGTGTCCAAACTTTTGACTGGTACAGTACAGTCTTCAAAAAACCCACAGAATGTAACATGAAAGTAAAAGTCATGCAAGCATAGGAACTGAGGCAAAAGTCTGCATGGCTGTAATTAGGTCTAAAAATACACCCACTGTGCTGTAGTTAGGCGATTCAGTTGGGAACAAAATTAATCGAGCTGTCCAATTGAGACATAGAGCCTTGACAAGCCAGAGGGTGAACCCCCTCCACCATGACTCCTTACAACCGGCTCTGACGTCACCTCAACATGAGGGAAAGCCTGGAAAGACCTCTGATCTGATGGATCTTACAGTGGATACCAGAGGGAGAGCGAGAAAAAGAGAAAGAGAGAGAGAGATTGCTTTGGCAATTTAAACATATGTTTCCCATGCCAATAAAGCCCTTTGATTTGAATTGAATTGAAATAAAGAGAGACAGACAGAGAGAGAGAGAGACAGACAGAGAGAGAGAGAGACAGACAGAGAGAGAGAGAGACAGACAGAGAGAGAGAGAAAGAGAGAGAGAGAGAGAGAGAGAGAGAGAGAGAGAGAGAGAGAGAGAGAGAGAGAGAGAGAGAGAGAGAGATGGTTGTGAGGTCTGGGGTCCACTCACCAACCAAGACCCAATCAAAATCCAGAAAAGAGCCATCTACTGTAAAAGGAAGTGATTCACAAACCTTCCATAACAAAGCCATCACATACAGAGAAATTAACCTGGAGAACAGCCCCAAAGCAAGCTGGGCTCTGTTCAAAAACACAAATAGACCCCACAGAACCCCAGGACAGCAAC